>NW_024581137.1:17677263-17714430 GCF_017639235.1 Corvus kubaryi | reverse complement strand
AAAAGGAGAATGAAAACAACTGGATAAACATAACAAGAACAGTTTCAGAACAAAACAAGCCACCCTCCTGAGTCTTTAAATGTCCAAACAGATTCTCTGGAACATCTTAGGGCTGACAGAAGGGAGACAGAATTCTCTGAGCATGCTTTGTGGGGTAACTGAGGCAGGAGAGGGTTTAACTTCTTCCCTCCCCCTTTTCATCCCCCACTCGGCATTGGAAAGGGATTTTTGGGGAAACAACTGGCAAAAGCATGGTTTTGTGAGGGAAACCATGGATGAAAAAACGGATTGGGAATCCACTGGGGGTAATAGGACATAGGGTAAAAGGGAAAGGTGGGATTAGGAAAGGGAGACTGTAGGGGGGACTTACAATGGAGATACTGTCTAACATGACTACGATTTTTAGCATACATACTGCCTTTTACAGGAACACCATCAGGCCCAGTGACCTGCGATGCTTGTAACCCTTTTCTACCTCGTATAATTTTGAATTGCACCACCTCTCCATCTCCCAAGCTTGGGATGCATTTTTCAGGGTTATTCTTTTTAATAGCAGTTCTATGCACGAATATGTCTTGCTGGTTGTCACACCTTGTTATAAAACCATAATTTTGCTTAACATTATACCATTTTACTATCCCTAAGGTCTTAGTTACTATGATCTTTTTCCGAGTGGCTGCTGTTTTCTGTCTCGCTGCGTCTTTGCTCTCTCTTTCGGTCGCTCCCGTGTTGGAATTGTCGGGGCTGCTGGTGCCTGCGCGCTCTTCCCGGGGTCGCGTTCGGGGCTGCGTGGGCCGGGCCGCGCCGCTCAGTTCTCCGTGCGTCGCCTCCTCTGGTCGCAGCTTCGCTGCCGATGCCGGGCGCTGCACCCACGTCTCGGCCGGGCCCCCGGGCGACGACTCCCCCGCGCCCTGCTCCAGCGCGTGTTTCGGTTCGGCGCAGCTCCGTCTCGGTCGGGCATTCCCGGGGCTCGCTCCACCACACGCTGCACGCGGCCGGGCAGGCACCGCCGGGTCCCGCCGCTCCTCGCTCCGCCACCGACACTGCGGCTCGCGTGGCTCCGCCCGTGCGCGGGAACTGCCTCGCTGCTGCTCGCAGAGCGCTCGGTGCACGTGGCCTGGGCCGCACGGTCCCTGCGCCAGGCTTCCCTTCGCCAGGACACAGCCGACATTGCTCAACAGTCTCGGTAACTAAATAATATTCACGAAAATATTCTTCCATCGGCATATATTTTGACTCCAATATTAACTGTGTCCAAACGGTTTTCCAAAAGCCCTTGGTAAGAATTAAATCCCAAGAAACATAGAAAAAGTTCTTAAACAACCATGCCAGGAAGTGTTTCAGTTCTTTCTGAGCTTGAATCAAGCTAAAATTTACAAATCGTTGTTCAAGAATCGTTTTAAGTTTAAGATAAATGTCCATATGCAGCTCTGAGAGCCAAGAGTCTTCCCACTGTTCCTCCATAGTTTAGATATGGAATAGCAAAGCAAAACCAAGAAGAGGAATCCAAAGTTTCCAGGGTTTACTCACACAAATCAGTCGCTTAGGGATCGGGGATCGTTCTGCCCGCATTCTCCACCATTTGTTGCAGTGGGGATACTGCAACACGCATATATCAAACCAGGAGTCCCGTGGAAAGGAAATATATATGGACAGACAGATTCTTGCTAGATGTTTCAGAGATGTTTATTTCTCCAGCCGCATGGCCGGGGCTCTGCCCAGGAACTGTTCCAGTCACGGGACCAAGGGTCCTTCTGCCCGCGCAGGGAACACAAACCAACCCATGGGAACGAGGCTGAGCAGGGGCAGGGAAACCCCGTGTCTGTGCCCTCAGGGCCCCTCTCCCAGAGCTACACGGCGGGGGAGAGACCCCAACACTTCCTAATAACATTTTGCTTTTCAAATACTTTTCAAAACTATAAACACTTTTGCCATCCAAAGCATCCCAAAATAATCTCCACTTTCTATTCATGTCCTTTTGGGGGTTTTTTTTGGTTCTTTGTTTTGCCTGTTTTCAACTCCTTTTCTTTGAAGCTCCCCATACCAATATTATTATTAACAGCTAGCAAATACTTCCTATTCAGCCACTGCAGAGCACTTACTATACTGATTTGCCCTTTCCATTCTCATGACCAGAAAAAAAGACTACAATGAAGTCAAATTTCATCACACAGAGTTCATCCTGTACAGAAGAATAACAAGTATGATGAAAAGTACTTCATTTTTCCCATTCCAATTTTTCACTTCAGAAATGGAAGGGGACTGATAAAAGTATTCATGGCAAGTACTGACAGAGTTAGAGAAGTCTAAGTATTATCCCTTTTGTTTCCTGATAATTTCTAAAATTTTGTTTGCTTTCTTTGGACCACTACTAACTGCTGTTTATTTTCACTGTTGTAACACCATGATTTTTCTCTTGACACACTAATCAATTCAGAACAAGTCAAAATACGTAGATACTACTACCAACTGAAGGAGTTCAATGTGGAAAGGTAGCCTGAACAGAAATTATTACTAATTATTACTAAACTATTACTAAGTGCAACAGTTTTTACCTACAGAGGAAATGTGATCCCAACTTCAGTTATACAAACATCAGCTTCAACTAAATTACTGCCATTCTAAATGAGATTTTGCTATTAAAATAGAATAATTTCTCACAAGCAGGCAAAAGAATAAAAACAAAGCCAGTATTAAGGAAATAGTATAGAAATTAATAGAGTGTAGAAGAGTAAGAATCCGTATGCCATTGCACAAGTCTCCCATATCATATCACAGCAGTTTTACCTCCTCATCACAGTTACATTATAGATGCTCTAAACATTTAAATGCACTTAAGAAGTGAACAGAAAACATACTGAGGAATAATTCATTGATGAGAATTGAGTATAAAAAGTTTATATCACTGGCACAGGAGCTGCAAATCAACAGCAAGTGTTAGAGTACCCTGATCAAGCAGCATTGCATCTTTCTGAGTAGTACTGGGCCACATCTGTATAAAAACAATATTGAATTGCCATGCATAAGAACTTTAAAAGTACTGAAATACTCAAGCTACTTAATTCTCCTTCAAAAAGGGTTTTATTTGTACCCCAGTTGCTTCATGAAAAGTCCATATCAGTCAAAAAGAACAACAAAAGGCTGCTTTTACTTCACGAATTTCAGTAAATGGAAGTCTCCTAAAAACACCATTCATCTTTTCAAAGCCCAACTTTTAAAGATACTGAGGATCACAACTTTGACTGCAGTTAACAGAACACTGATATTCTCAACATCTCAGAACAGTGAGGAATCCTTTCAGCTTGCAGCTATATTCAATTCTTAATATAGCAAACAATTAGTCATGAGAAAAGCAATCTTTTTTTTCTTGTAAGGATATCAACAGAAATGCTTCAAGGACTGAAGAGCAGCAATTTTTGTGTGCAAGGCTTAGCACTAACACCAAAACCATAAATGAAGACAAAAATTACTTATTTCTAATGGAGGATTTTGTTTATTTTTAATATCTTCCACTTTCAAAGTGTATTAGAATTTAAACAGATTCATGCCATTTTTACTTAGAGGTAGGAGACGGCCTCAATCCATCATTTTGCTATTTTTCAAGTCTACATGGTTGGTTGTTTTACCTGTCCAAAATATTTAGCTATTTGAGGACAAAATTGTGGACAATTACTTCCAAGGAGACGTAAATAATATAAATCTTCATAAGATGAGCTCTTTCCGATTCTGTAACAAAGATGAAGACTGGCTGCTGCTAACATCTATCTGAAGTTTCCTATAATAAAAGTGACTAAATTTTATAAAATTAAACTAATATTAGTTAACACTTTTAAATACTAATCAGGACATCACTCAGTACTCAACCATGCACTTCATTAATTTCTCATAAATAGGACAATGTTTATTTATTAAGATGGCCTGTTCCAGTTAGTGACAAATGACAACTTGCTGCTTTTACTCAAAACCCTCTGAACATCCACCCACTAATTACAGCAGTCAATCTATCATCCAGATCATGCTGTTCTTCACCTACACCACTTAAAACTTGATAGCTACTTCTCACTCTTAATTATTTACCTTAGAATCACTTTCCTTGTGATGTTTGGCACAGGATCGAAGCTGAGTTATCCAGTATTGTTTCTCCTTTGCATCAGCAGCTAGAACAGAAACAAGAAAATGCAGGGGATCCCACATAAATCAATACTCTTTTTTGCACAAGAGGTGACAGAGCAGGGCAGAGGGGGAGAGATTAATTATTGATTAGGATGCAGTATAAATCCTAACTTATGCTACATAAGTACGCTTAAGTTTTTCAGAACAACAAATCTAAACCTGTACTTAAAAGGCTATGGCCAGTTGGAAGAGATAACCTTATGAGTCTTCTTCATAGTTATCTCCTTTACATTAGTAAAAGCAGAACTACCTACCTCAAGATGACTATTTTGTTTAAAATTTTTCATCCACTTTTGTTTTACTTGTCTGTCTTTGTGACAGACAAGGGCCACACCACAGTATCTGAATCCATAAAAGCTCTACACTCTGGTAGCTGTCAATCAGCTACCAGACAAGCTACCAGTTCCCCAGATACTTAAGTGCTGCTCCTTTAATGGAGTTCAACTAAATCTCTCCCTAAACCCATGTCATGAACACACAAAGAGACAGGAATAAAAATCACTATTTCCTCCCCCACATCTTTAAAAACCAGCTTTAAAAATTACTGAAGAGTTTGTCTGCTCTTAGATGGCTCCTGTGTAATATAGTAACTCTGTTTAGGAGAGAGGCTTTTTTTTTTCTTAAACAAACAACTACTACAGGACTCCTCATTAAGTCACAATGCAGAGTTGATAATTTCAGTATTTTCTCTTACTTCCTCTGCTATTGAGTATCTTAATGGTTATTGACTCAGCATAAAAATTGTTTACTGATTTTAATCAAATTCACAGACATCATTAAATTTAAAGCAGCATATTGTAAGCATTTGATAATTTCAAGTGATTGAAAAAGCATAATGAAACAACAAGTGTTCATGATTTCTAGCTGTGCAACTTTCAAAGCATTTTAACAGAAATTCTCCCTGGCTGTTCATGAATTCAGTTCTGTGTATGAAAGAGCAACACACTGTACCACAGGGGACTTCTGCATACTCGGTCCTGCTGGACAACTGATACACTGTGGTCAGTATAAAACTAAGAATACTTTTGTTACAGTGCATTACATGTCTTTTTTTTTTAATAACAGTTTATTTTTTATATATTATTTTGATATGAAAGCATCATGATCGATCAACACCTTACAATCAGAACACTGCTTTTTTTCTTTTTTTTTTCTTCCTTTTTTGTAAATATTCCAAAGTAACTTCACTTCTGTATGCCATATATTGTCTGTCTTATACTTGGGAACAAGGGAAGGGAAAATTTCATGTTACAGGTGCACTCAATTACTCCAAGACTGATAAGAACATAACATTCTAGCAGCCTCCCACTGACATTTTTCCCTTCTCTGACCCATCATCAGATTCATTACTGCACGTTATCTGCAGGGTGGTGGCAGGGGAGAACAATACTAGAAAACAATTGTTATGCTGTGGACAGCAATGAAAGCAGCTTCTTCTTCCTTTGGAAGCAAATAAGATATAGCATTCAATCAAAATGCCACAGTAACAGATTACAGAAGCCACTTTGAGGTACCTTCCAGCCCTGAAAGTCTATACATTGTAAAGTCACATGTACTAAACTCCAGGTCACTCCTCCACTGTGTTTTAAAAAATGTATAGTATAATAGAGCTGTATAGCCACTACTTTCTGACAGCACAGGGAAGTAAAAGAGAAATGAGACATGAGAGAAGAGATGCAGAAGTGGGAGTGGGAGAGGAGAACAATTCAGCTGGCACTGTGAGCAGCACTGTACCTCTTAACTTGTACATCTCTCCATTAGCAGAGTAGACCACCAACATGTGTGGCACTTCATCACTGGGCGATATTATAGCTCCAGCTAAAGACAAGGCTCCTCGTGGCTTCGGGCTCTGGTTTTTAGTTTGTTCATTCATGAAATACTGCAGAATCCCTGTCTCAAAGTCCAGCACAAAGTACCTGTTGAAAGAAATTACAAGCATATTGTATTTCTGCAGAAGTTTTTCATGCATTTACCCAAAGAAGGGCACACATTGATCTTAAATCAAGATCATAAATATACAAATGAGGGTAAAGTAATTTTTGTAGTCACAATTTTATAAGGTACGTTTATTTTGATCATTAGGCTAGGCTTTTCAGGGGTAGGTGATCTATTCTTTTATTCATAACATAAGCCATTGCGCAATAAAACAACAGCTAGGACCGAAAGATCACACAAACCAAAAATAAACTAACTGGGTTGCCCAAGTGCACTAAATGAAAGTAAAGGTGTTTCAAAGTTGGTGGGTCAGCCCCAAGAAAACTTTTTTTTTTCCCCCACAAATATACCTATTTTTCACAACAGCACAGATCCTAAATTCCATTTCCCTCTGGCAATCTTCTATGCTATTACACAGAACAATGATTTAACACTAACCCTTGACCAAGGGGGAACAGACAGCAACCTCCTGGCTCACATGGAGGTCAGTCTGCTATGACCCTCAACAGACTAGAGCAAAGATCACACAAATGCAGGCCACCCCCTCAGCTTCTTAAAAAAAACAGCCCTAACAATCTGGCTAATCCCACTAATGTGAGCATTTGTAATACATACTATTTGTGACTGTTCCTCCAAGATAACATTATCACAGGTCAATATTTTGGAAACTGTGATTATTCAGACTCTTGTAGCTTTGTATATCCCAAATTTGCTCAAGTTACACACTTTGTTTTGAAAGAAGCATTTTGTCTCAGCTCTTTCACAATATCCCCATATGCAGAATATCTCTAACCTTTTCCATCGCAGAATATTTCCAGGATTGTCTTCACAGCCTGCAGTTATTGGTGCTGGTCTGTTTCTCTCTTTATTCACACTAAGTAAGTCTGGACATTATGCAAGCAGTTATTGCCTAAGATTTATAGAGTTTCAGACATTTTGCTTGGGACCCCTTCCTTTGCCGTGGTTATGTTTAACTCTACTGCCACTGCCTTCGCATCAGAGCAAAGATCAAATTCTCTTTCAATTCTTACAGATTAACAATCCTCTCCCAAAGAATTTTAAGCTAGGGCATCACTACACCCTTCACTTCTGCCCTGACTCCATCTCCCACAAGCACTTCTGTATCCTTTCCCTCAGGAAACAAATGGAAAGCCTCCCTTTTCTAATCATGTAGCACATCACTTCATCTTCCCTCTACACGTTATCTTCACCACAAAGAAGGACTAGAGGAATGGCAGGCTGAATGCCAACCACATTTTCATTAGCAGAGTTAAAAATAAGGATGCCCTAAAAGGAAACTGTCAACATTTCAGATTACCTTACTGACTTGTATTGTACCAGTTCATAACCTCCCTGTTATGTTTGACTCTTAAATTATTTTAAAATACTAGTCTCCCACTCACAAAGCATTTTTTCTCTTCAGGTTGCTTAGTAGGAAAAAACAATGCACTTAACCAGCAGAGGAAAACAGCAGAACTGGAAAACTTTTTTTTTTAGAAGTCAGACTTGTAAATTTCATAGTAAATTTTAATTTTGCTCATTCTCATTTTTCCTTGTCCATTTTGGGAATATTTGTTACATACTTAAGAGAAAAAGCAAAGCACTAGACAGAAGTGATGCCATGCCCCTGACGAAATTACACAGTAGCTTGACCCTAGAGCTAATGCTTCTCCCCGTCATCTCCGAGCTCAGCAAACAAGTCTAGACTTTACATGCAGTGATGTTCATTCCGAACCTGTGCCATCTTCATTATAATTTCATTGTCCTTTTATTGTTCAGGTACAAATCATTTATTTCAGCCTTTGTTATTTGGCCATTTTTAATTGGTTACTACCTCAGAAATCACCACTGTGGTTACTAAAGCACAGCTCTACAATTAACAAAAGGAGGAACAACAGCTGGAGGAGAAAAAAAAGGAAAGAAGAGGAGAGGCAAGAAAAAGTCTCTTTTTCTCCTATTAAGACCAAAGGGTTTGGGGAAAAAAGTGCCTCTGAGTCTATTAGAACAGAATCTATTAAGTTACATAAACACTACAAGCACTTCAGCTCAGAAACTTTTGCATGCTAGACCAGCAAAGCACTCCCAGAACGACTGTAAGCTCCACAAAAATGGGCTTTGCATTGGCTTAAAGCTACCCTAGGGAAGGAAACCAGCCATTCGAGTACAGAATATACCTTTACCAGCATAATGACATCAGACAGCAGGAAATTCTGCAATTCTCAAACGCAGAGACAGCATCCTTCCACATCCTTGTTATCACAGCTACAGCAGCAGTGTTAACTGGACCTTCTAGCCAACCACAACCTATTTTATGTACAGAACATCAGCACCAGCCCTGTACCTTAGGTTTTTTGTGATGATGTCTTAGAAGCCTGTAAAAGCAAGCAGTGTTTCCAGTAGAAATCAAGCAGTAATTTTAAGAAAGAAAAAGGTAACCAGTTCTCAACAAGCCCTCACATCACCCTCAAGTATCCTGCCTTCTTTCTTATCCCAAAAGAACCAGGAACTTTTCACAAGCATCTTGGCCGCAACACTGTTCACATCACATGGAATCAAGCATTTCCTTTTCAAAGGTTATGGTTTGATGTGCAACTCCCCTCTTCACCTTCCACAAAGTGATATCACACAAAAAGACAAGAATAAACTGCACAGACAACCATAGCCTCACAAAAGAAGAACGGAGATAACACACTTAGAAAACTGCTAAAAGGATAAAAAAAGCCCAGAGAAGGAATAAGGAATTAAGTGTCAAATCAAACAGTGCAGGGCTTCATACAAAGGAGGTGGAGGAGGAAGGAACACAAAGAGATAGGAAAAACAGGAGCATCTTTCAAAAACATTTTCTCGCATCACAGACCAAATGATGACCCAGTTCAGACCATCACAAAAACACAGAAGAAACAGAGGCCAGAGTCTTTCATTAACTGAGGATGGAAAAGCATTACATGTATAAAGCAGAACAGAAGGATACGTGTCCCATTTCAGAAGCGCTGTGCAGCTGAATCAAAAGGACAGGGATCTCTTTTAACTTCTAAAAGTCATTTGTTCTGCCTACCAGGGAAATAACAGCACTAACCTCTCTACAGCTGATTCATCTTGCCACCTTACCATTATTTCTCTACTGGCCTTGCTCACATTTACCCATGATGTCATATTTCTGTAATTAAATCTCAGATACCACTGACAAAAACAAATGTACTCTTTAGACAACAGTCAGGCAGGAGGCAGCAGAGCCAAGTTATGTCGTACTTGTTGTACAAAAAATTAGTGCTACAGAGAAATTGTGAAATAACTGTTACTGAAAGACATTTCCAAAAGACAGCTGAATTTTTCTGTTATTCCAAAACCAGAATAACTTTTTTTTTTAATTAATAGTCATTAAAAGAGTCCATCTAGAGGTAAGGTAGAAAATCACCACTTAAGCATATTTTAAGCAGTTTTAACTTCTTAAGCACAGTTCAGAAGAGACATGTAAAATTACAGGCAAGAAAATGCAGGCTACTTCACAAAAGAAAAGCCAATAGATTTCTCACTTCAGATTCAAATCCATTCAAAGACTAGAAGCTTCTTGATCCTCTGGCCCAGCTTCCCTGAAACTCCTCGGATCCATCAGGATCCTCTGCCATTCCAACCAAATGCAGAACCATTACCAACTGACATCAATTACAAGCGAAAACATTCACCCCACTCTGCAAAGCTGAAGTCTGACACTACCAGAATTCTTACATTTTAAGCCACCCAGGAGTTTGTCAGTATGGCCTGACGACAGTTTAATTCTCTTTTACTTCCCATATTTCAAAATCAAATCCCTCTCTGCATAAATGCTAAGTATTATAAATTCTACAACTGTCTTAATTAAACACTCATTGTGTTTCACCATACCCTTCATCCATTCACTCATTCATTCACAGTCATTTAAAAAAATTTTAAGATGTCAAGCAGAACATGCATGACAAGCTAGGAAGTGTAACTATGCTGCCTTCTGAACTCTTAGAAGGGAAGGGTCAAACACTGTACTAATAAACTACTTCAACCGGGTTTGCTTCCACTAGTATGAGCGTTTATTATAGTAATAATCATAAGATGCTCATATAATCATACAGTATTACAATAATTCATTATTAGTTCCCTATTCAAGAAGACTTGAATGACTATGCTTTAAGGAGTGATAAAATGCTGGTAGTATAGCAGGAGATGGAAGTGCTCTACCACTAGAGCCTGTCAACAAAGAACATCAGCTAAACAGGTCTTCCATGAGAAAAACTGACATTTCAACAGTATACCAGATTTGAGGCAATAGAGAACTTTCTTTTCTAAATTTTAAAAGACACACGTAAGTATCAGAAGCACATCATACGAACATTTCCCATGTAATTTACTCACCTCACTGGATAGAATTTTAATTTTCCCATTTCCAGTCAAATTAATCATTTCCATATTTTCCAGGGGAAATTAATACTTTGGTAAGTAAATAATAAAAAAAATAAATCACATTTCTACATATTTCATCATTCAATTACACATTATAACATAGTGCACTGCTCCTTGAAGCTATCACTTGGATGCAAACCCACAACACACCCTAAAGTATGCTCCCAACAGAAAAAATACCTCAAAATAAGTTTCTCCTTTTCTTCCCTTATTCTGAAAATATCCCAGAAACCAACCATCTGAACCCATGTTTTCACTACTCTGTAATCCCAAGAAGTTTTCAATGTAGGATTGCTAAATCTTTCCACTGTGTAATGCATTCCTAGCGATTTGAATACTCCTCACACCCTTCTTTCCCAGTTAAGTCAGTTTTCTGGACCAGATTTTGTACAACTTCCAGTTTGAATCCATAACGTGTAGAGGTTTTTTATACAGATATTTTCAGCTGGACAACTACAATTCAGTTTCTGACTCAGTCTTCTAGAACAACCTCAACTCTTTTGGAAAGCAGTGTTGTATTAATTATGTCCTTGGGTTCACAGAGGTAGCCTACACTGGAGTCCATGCTTCATAGTTGGACTCTGTCTAATCCCAGACTTCACGCTTAAAACTGGTATGGATGTCCAAACACTGCACACTAGCGCAGACAAATCCTTCTGACTAAAGACAAAAACCTTCCATTTTTCCATCATTTCCAAACAATAAAATTATTTTCATTATATAACGACCTAACACAGCAAGTACTTTTGGATGGACAGGGATGCTGGGTTGTTTCTACAGAAGGCTAGCTTTGTTTTACCTTTTTGGAGATTTTTTCCCAGCTATTTATTAACTCATTGATGAATAGAGGAACTTTTCTTTCTAAAACACCACTTTAGGTCTTCTGGAGACATCTTTCCTCCTAAGCCAGTCTCACAATACATACTTTATGATCTACTTTTTATTTTGTTTCAGCCATAAAAATGCAAATTGTTTAAATAAAATACATTTATTTGAAACAGGACAGTATTCACCCAGATTTAAAATCCTAATAGGCAGCATCACCTTCCCTACCACATTGGAAAAGTAACAATTCTTGTGTTTTCCTTTCTCAGGCTGCTGAACTCATCATTCCAGACAACATGACAAATACTATGCTCTACTCCATACTTCAGCACCAAATTAACTCAAGAACAGAAGCAGCCCACAATAGAAGAATTCTATAGAATTCCCTACCTTCTTCTTCAACCACTGTTCTCAACATTTCTGAATTTCCAAACACGTTTTCCTTTTGCTCCATTCCGATCTCCCCCCAGTCACTGCCAGCACATTTTCCAGTGATTCCATAACCCTCTAAATGAAGATTTTCAAGAATAAAGAATCAAACTATTCTGTAATTTTCTTCCTTTTTTTAAAAAGTAGTTTTAAAATAAGTAAGAACTGTGGTAGAAAGTAAATTACGGTGTCAAAGAAAAGCAAAATTTATGGCTCCAGTAACTGAATGAAATGTTGCATAGAAATATTTCATTTTTAGGAAACTGTATCTTATTAGGACATCCTGAACACCACATTTAAACAACTGTTTCTTTTTTTCCCCTTTTACCTTGATCCATAAAATTAATGGAATTATTCAAGCCAAGAAGGATAAAGCACAGCACACACAGATTTGACAGCCAAGGTCTTTATTATTAAAAAATTATCTCCAAAGTTGTCATTTAAAGACTGATGATCAGGAGAACATGCTTACATTTCAGTAACTCTACCATCCTTTCTGCACTGAGGTTCCTCAATTTATCATTTTCTAACATAAGAAGGCATAAGAACCACAGTATTCATTAAAAGCTTTACTCACTTTGAGCATCTCTGTATGAAAACTGGATTTTTAGAACAGTAATTCTTCTGCATTATTGGAATTCAGTCAAGATGAACTACAATTTGCTGGATACTTTAAGAGATGCTCCACATCTAAAATGCAGTTAAGAAATAGAAGTATTATCCACAGCTAATAGATGAGCAGCTTGTTTTTGTTGATCATGCCCTTTATGATTTTAACATCCACAGAATTCTCGCACAAATAAAGTATTAAGAGAAATCTCCTTTCCTGTTTTGTCAAGTCCCAAAAGCTCTCTTTATGAGCCAGAATGTCACTTCTTTCTCAGTGAAGAAACAATTGCTACTGACCAGCTCATCAGGTCATCAACTTCTGCTGACAATGCCAATTATTTTCAACTGTCTGAACTTCTCTGTGTCAGGAATGGATATTTTGCCCAGATTTTACAGAAAAAAGAGACTACAGTAAGAATAAACACTGAGAATTGCTTAGGGGTTGCTTCTTAGAAAGGAGGGAGGAAGAATATGCCTAAAAATAATGCATCCATTTGTACCCATCAGGCTTTGAATTCATAGAGAATTGTGGAAAAGTACATTCATCTGTGCTTCAGTACAACATGGCCATGCTGATTTAGCGGCAAACATAAACAAAAGGTACACAGTTGAGTTTGACACCATTAGCAGCACCTACTGCCCACAGCCCATCACGCTGGCTGGCTACCCAATGCTACCTTGTGTCATTTAGCAGCCCTTGCCACCTTCCTTTTCCTTGCTCCAAATTCACTACTACTTAACAATTAAACAGACACAAATTTTTGTACTGCAGGTCAAGAGAAAAGGGACATGACTGGGGGAGTAAACGGGCTGCTGTAATTTGAATTCTGGAAATGTTATTATCCAGCTCGATTCAGGTCACAGATTAAAAACAGAGCTTCCAGGCAGGAAAATATGCTTTCCTTCATAAGAAAAACAACAAAGACCTAAAACAAAACAAGAACTGAGTAGTTACACATCACTTCTAATGATCTGCCTGTAATGAAAGGATGTTAACCTTTACAAAGACACAATTCTATGAGATTCTAAAACAAGATGAAGGAAACACACACGAGACAACTAGCCAGACACACACCAACTTCATTCCCCATCTGAGGGGAAGGCAGTGCTCTGCATGACACAAGGCTCAGTAGCTAAATTGGTTCTCACTGAAGACAAGTCCACAGGAGTTATTTGCAGTCATCTGGATACCAAAAGGAAGGAAGCTGTCTGGTTCATCTTCTCTCAGTCCCCCCTTTCCACTTTACCCAGGAGCAAGGCTTTGCTCCTTTGAGAAAGTAAAATTACAGACACCTGCTTTGCAGCCTGTATGGACAACTGCTTCTCTGTTCCAAGTCTATGTGCAGTACTGTACTGTCCCAACTAGCAATAAAAATCCCACCAATAAACAAGGCTTGTACCCATCAGGCTTTGAATTCATAGAGAATTGTGGAAAAGTACATCAAGTGCTTCACTTTCTTCTGTTATCCCAAAATCTAGCTAATTTGGGCTTTATATTTAGATGTTTAGCTTTCACCTAGTCATGCTCAGGAGGATGCAAAGAAGTAGAATGCATGTAGTTAGTCAAGGAATATTCTAGTTGCAAAGTACCTTAAGAATACCAAGAGAAACAACTGTTAGAAGAACTTATTGCCAAAGTTGAGAGTCAGTAAGTAAACGACAAAAACTAATTTGCTTTCATTTTCATAACAAATCACCTACCAAGAAAATCCAAAACCGCAAACACACAAAAAGCCCTGCAAACCTAAACACTGGGGGACAGGGGAAAGGGACACACACACTAAGAACTGGAAATTTAAAGAAAACATAAATATACATGTAATGAGACAATCAATCATGCCTAGCTTGTGAAAGAAGCTTTTACACAATAATATTTGCAAATCTCTCTACTCACACTAGCAGTTATCACAACTGATAACTGAGCAAACAGCTGCATCACACACACCTTTAAATGTCTCCCAAAATTACACCAGCTATGCCAGGAATCTTATTGCCTATTCTTTTCTGTAACACAAAACCCCACCAAAATTGCAAGCAATACAGAAATATTTGACCTTCCAAAAAAACATGTCACTTTTTTGCTTGACACTTTCTGTAATATGTTTCAAAAGATCTGACAGGTTTGGCAAGCACACTTCGCATCAAAAATTGCCTGGTGCCTAGCATCAATTCATCTTTCACAAAGTACTTCTAAAAAATACAGAATAAATAAACAGCTTAGAGGTTGGCCTAACATACCAAAACATACAACTCGCCAACAAACTAAACACCAAATTTGAAGGAAAGCAATCAAAAAGAAGGCAGCACTGAAGGCAGCCACTGTGAAGGCAGCTGCTCAGAGCACTAATGAGTCCAACAGTGACTGACACTACTATGTATTCTTCTCTCAACAGTCTCTCCTTTGAGTAGGAACATACACACACAGAGAACACACTTCCAAGATGGTAATATATGAAGACAAATCAATAATGAAGTGAGATTTGACCAAGGGCAGTATTTTATGGAGATTTCTGTCTGCTACTTGTCACATCCTGCAGGAGACTTCACAAATTGACTAGAGAGGATGTGACCTTTGCTTGGTCTTTCTGCTACTAGCTATTACAACATCCACAAATGAATCAAATATATTCATTTGACAGCCTGGTTCCCATGAAACATAATGAGAGACTCGCAGCAAATTCAGTCCCCTAATATAATGCCTCCACAACACACAGTCTCAGAGCCTGGAATTGCTGGTTTTGTATCAGCATTACCATGCAACAGAGTGGGAAGAAAACCACATCCCACCGAATTTGTGAGTCAGCCAGGTCTAAATCACAGTTTTATCTCAAAATACTACCATTTATAATCCAAATTCTCTACAATTTGCAGCTACTAAATTTTAGCAATCCCAAACATAAACACCCCTGAAAAAGGCTGTTGAACAAAAAACTTATGTTCAATTGAAATATCCCCACAACCCTCTCCTTCACCCCAGCAACTAGAGCTTGTCCTCTGAACTACATTACTAGAATGTCACAAAATGTATGAAGGAAGCAGTAAACCCCCATGTGGTCACACACCCTGTGTCTAATACACACTATCTTCCACTGGCTGCATCCTAAGCTTTATCATCACTTCCCTTTTATGGTATACCAGTGATGAATGGAACCCTTATCTGCAGAGGTAAAGCTGGTTTATGTTTCCCTGATTTATACATCCCAACTCTTCCCCTCTCTTCTCCAACAACTTGCATTCCTCACTGATTAAGAATTAACCCAGCACTATTGTTATTCAATATTATGTCCCATCTAGGAGAAACACCTTCAGACATCTGTAGATTTTTAGAGCTCTCTTTTGCTCCCAAGAGTTACAGACTGTATACAGAAAAGCACTCAGCTATGAGAAAACCAGTATGACCCCAAGTTTTTATGCCAGACCTGACGTTAGTTAGGATTTCACCTGGAGATAAAACACTTGCAGGGACTGAAATATTAATGAAACAAACAACAAAGGCACAGGGAGTGACCCTGGACAACAGCACAAATGCTGAAGCTGAGAAGGAGACAAGCACTGGATGAGAAACCAAGAGATGGCTTAACACCTCCAGGCATGAATATCAGGCAAACTATTCAGGAAATCAGACCACAAAACAGACAGCAAAGAGACTGCAAATACAAGTAGCTGAAATGACAAGACTACCTTCAATTAGAGTAGCTGTAGAGTAGTTCAGCTACTTTCAAGTACTGCTTTTTGCTCAATTTAACAATGAGAGTACAGAAATTAGGAGTTATCATTCAAGTCATATCTTAAGCCAATTAGAGAGACAAAAGGAGTCTGTTATCTCAGCCCAAACTATTTGGCCTACGTGTCTCCATGTTAAAAACCAGGGAAATTATCTATGCAGGTAAAACCTAATGCTGCTCACGAGTGAATATGGTCCCACATTCAACAGTAACAGCCTGTAGTGGTAAGTCAGGAATCATCAGGGAGTTGACCTACACACAAACAAAAAGGAGTAAATGTCAGTGCAAGCAAAATGGTCACTGGAGTCCTTTCAAACTCATTTTTACTGCTTACTGGAAACCAAGGTTGCCTTAAGACACACTGTAAAAACCCCAGTCACAGGAAAGACATGCAATTATCGTAAACTCTCTTCTAACAACTGCACTATCTTGTATATGGTAATTATTGAACTAAATAGCTAAATCACTGAACTATCTTCACTATCACTTCTCCCATTTTTTTTATTTTTGAACATGAAACACGAAAGTTTAGACAGGATTCATAAACTCTCTTACTAAAAAGATGTCACCAAGCTAAAAGTTTTCAATAGAAAAATGTTGCTGAAAATTAATTAGAACAGTCACACATCATTTTTTTGAGACAAACATCAGTTTTACTACAACCACTCTGCTGCCAACAAGCAAGAGACAATTTACAGAGGAAATGAAGTGGAGGGATGAAGGAGCAGACAAGCGGAACAGTTTGGCAATGGGATGTGCCAAAAGGTTTTCATCAAATCTACTTAAAACCAAATAAACACAAGTCTGAAGAATCATTTGACACTGCAGTCTAAAAAAGCACTTTAATAGCTAGACTTCCAACCACCATCCAGAACAAAACACTTTACTGCACTGGATTATATGTACATTAGGCTAATTATTAGGTTGGTGAAAATTGAGGGGTTTTGCTACTTCTCACAAATTTCAGAGATATTTAATTCTGTTCAAGTTACTGATATGAAATTCTGAAGAACGTGACACTCCCCTGGAAACTAAAACCCTTTCAAAATCTATATTTAATCTTATTTACATTATACGTAATCTCCATGGATGAAGACTTAGGAAATAAGCACAGATATCCTCTTAACATTGCTTGCATTCTATGTGAACAATTCCATTCCAAAACTACTTTACTGCATACATGAAAGTAGCTTTGGTATTTCTCAATATACATATATATCATTCCTTTATGATCAGTTAATGAAGAGGAAAAAAGAAGGTTAAACATTAAGATATGAGTCCAACTTAAATCTCCAAATTCCAACTACTTGATTTAGGCAGAAACATGTTTACACCACAGTCCACAGCAATGGTGCAAAATAAGCAGCTACTGTTCCCCCAAAATCTCAATGAAATAGATGGGCAAAGTGAAAAAAGCAGCCCTTAGAAAGCACGAATGAGTTCAGCCGTAATTTCTCTCTCTCCCTCCTCAAGGATGAATTACTGACTTGCTCTTTAGAAACCTACTTCAGCTGAACTAGCCTTCCCCTATTTGAAGTCACGCAGAGCTACTGCTCTGTCACCTTCCCTTCTCTGTCCCCATCACTGCCCAGTAGCAGCACACAGCAACACATCCCAGTACAGCCAATCCAGTAATGAAAGCTGGAGTCAGAGCAACAGAGCCAGGTCAGTCTTTGGGTAGAAGGGAAACTTAGCAGAGTCATCGATACAGCAGGAAAACAATCAATTCCTCTGCAACCTCAAGCATCACGTGGAAACCACTGGATTTTCAGTATTTTCAGTTGTAGGTCTGTGCGGATACACTTGATCCCAGGCCGTAATTTGGTTCAGGCTGACTAAGAAGCAACAAGTAGGTCTCATGCCCTGTGGTGAACCTGTGAGCTGGAAAGCTCCTGGCTCAGGTACAAGGAAGTGAAGGAAACCAGGAAAAGTATTTCAAAAGGTGGTTTCAAAACCCAAAAATGCAAAATAACCGAAGTACATAACAAGATTACAGCTAAAATGAAGACAACGATCCAGTTTACACTACTGCCAAGCAGCCAACTACTTCACTGCATAAATATTCTATCAGGATGGATCCAACTGGAGCACTCCCTGAACTGCATGCCAGGTGACTCTCCCCTTGAGCAGGGATGCCTCTCAAGGTTTAAGATTCCTTACCTGACCAAGAGAGCTTTCCTTACACAAAGCAGAGTGATCCCTTACCTGTGACAGATTCTTGGACACCAACTGATAGCATGCTGAATTAACTCCAATGAAACATTGCTAATCCACAGAGCTGCTTAATATTATAATAAACATTGTATGGATAATTCCATTATAGATAAACTTTTGTCCAAGTCTGAGGCTAAGATTGGATCCAGCGCCACATACTCTCCACAAGGAGTTATGTAAGCAAGAGGGTCCCCTCTGAACCTCATGTCTTAACATGAGGGTCCTCCTTACTCATTGCATGTCTGGTCTACATGTGAATCATTCTAACTTGATTCTAACTCAACTTTTCCTGAGTATGTTTCTTCCATTCAGTAATTAATAAGGTGAACCTTGCCATCAAGCTCATTGAGCCTTGTCAAACCATTGCTAAACCTTTTTAAATTCCATCAAATTTATTTAACTCTGTCAAATTATTATTTAGCCTCAGTAAAACGTATTGCTGCGTCTCCCTTTTGAATGAGGTGCATATTCTACTCATCCACAACAAGGTCGCATGCATTTGTGATTGCACTTAGCAGTCCTGACTTGACAGCACAGAGAAGCTCACTTATTGCCCCACTACCAACTTCCAACTACCCCAAATTCCTGGGAAGTAAGCTTTTATGTAATTATGCACAACTACTTTCTCCCAGGCTGAAAACACAGCCTGCCCCACAACAACAACTACTTTACTAACAAGAATCTTAGACAGATATTCAAAAAAACCCAATAGTAAGAACAATTTGCACCATTCAGCAACAGCATTCCTGCCAAATTAGTCTCCACTGTGCTCACATTTTAAAATTACGAAACTCCTTTTTCCAAGAGCCTCCTACATTACATTACATACGTTTCTGTCAAATTCCCTGTTGTATCTTACTGAATTACTGAGAAGAGTCATACTGGCTGATCAGCTGGCAGGTAAATACTTTCAAATAAAATTTGACGTCATTCTTTAATACAAAAGCAATCAGTCTGCTCTACAAAAGTCAAACTCACTAGCAACTTTTTTAAAGCCTAACAATTTCTGCTGTCATTCCTATGGTTACAGTCATGCTAGTATTAAAGACAATTTCGGAACCGCTGATCTAATCCACCCTCCCACACAAAAATGACTCCTTTGCCATAACTGAAACTATGAACTTCTGAGCTATGAACAGCTATGAACCAACAGCTTCAAAAGGAAAGTTTAATTTCTTCCCTTTTGCAATAAACTAGTATATGGGCATTAAAGAAATTAGGCCAATAATGGCAGTATTATAGCAAAATCAAATTCTTTTAAACATGCTGTCAATGTCTCTGCTTATCAATGACATAGAGCAGAATGACCTGCCCAGAAAAGATAAAAACTATGGAACATTTAACTAACTTAATGAGACAAATAAAACATCTCTTAGAGTCTGCTTCTAGTTCAACTTCAGATTTTTATAGAGTGTCTCAGGTCAGGTTTGTGCTCCCCCCTATAGGCAAAGGTAAAAACCAGCATCAATATAGCAAAACAGCAGGCTTTTTTCCACATGACAGGAAGTAAC
The DNA here is from genome assembly GCF_017639235.1 of Corvus kubaryi. Classification (NCBI taxonomy): domain Eukaryota; kingdom Metazoa; phylum Chordata; class Aves; order Passeriformes; family Corvidae; genus Corvus; species Corvus kubaryi. Next base: position 17,694,578 of record NW_024581137.1, on the reverse strand, counting down.
ATCAAGTTGTGAGATATCTATTAGACTTGAAGTTTAATGGTTCTACTAACAGCTGGAACCTCAAATCTTACTTTTAGTGCCTGAACATTTACGCTACATTTCAAACTTCTTCATGAACCTCCACAGTCATAATAATGAAATGCTACAGGGAGATTTGGAAGAAGGAAAGTTGTTATACTTTAACCATTTCCTCAACTAGCACTATGTTTTCCTTCAGTTACCAAAAGTCTACAGCTTTAAAAAACAGAAGCAAGAAAAATTACTTAACCACACTAAGTTCTCTTCAGTAATGACTTAGAATTTATTTCAATGTCTTTCCTGCAAGCGTAGTTTAAGGAGTTCTTCCATCTAGCTTTTTCCCTTGTCCCTAATTATGATTAAAAAAATCAATGGTGTGTTAAGTACTTCTCTACTTCTCCACTTGTTTGTAGTCTTTTTCTAGTTTATTCTCAAATGTTATCAACTGTTTGCAATCAGTCTTAATAGATGCTGCTCCTTAGCTGATAGTTTCTCTGACCTGACACTACAAATAGACAACATATGATTCCATTATTTCCACTTCTTCCTTCCCCAGAAAAATAATTCCTCTTGGTTATTGTATCTGAGACATCCAGATTACAATCAGAAATGCTCAAGCAAAAAAACAGGGGGCGGGGAAAAGTCCAAAAAGAAATATCCCAACTGAAAATTTGAACTATGGAGAGATGCATTTTTTTTTTACAGACATTTCAAAAAAATTACTATTTCTCAAAATAAAATACTGTAAAGAAGTATTATTCATGCACTTCATGGAGCACAAACCCTTAAGTCTCTTTCCTAACAGAGATTTGACATTCGAAGGTCACTCCTGCTCTGCACTGGTCTTTGGTACCCTACTGCCTTGCCTTCACCACACCCCTCAGTACTCACACTGGTCCTGTCAAATGCACTGCAGCATTTGATAAGGTACCCTTCTCTACTTTTCATTTCATTTTGAGCACTGACAAGCAGACAGCATATAAAAGAACAGTAAAAAAAAAAAAAAGGAAGAAAAAAAAAAGACCCACAACTTACTTCAAGAAAAAACTTCTTAAGAACAGTCTAAAACACCAGCAATAATTTTAGGCATACTGTTAGACTCCTCTAAGAGTAAACCTCATGCTTGCTGTTAGAACTGCAATAGCCAGCTTGCCTGCTATGCAGTCTCTGAAAGAATGAAAGAGCAGATAACAATGCACAAAAAGAATTTCAGGAAAAAATTCAATAGCAGGAATTTCAAGAAACAACTTTTTTCATGTGAAGGGAAAGACAAAAGGTGGTTTCATTTTTTCCTTCAGCAGTATAAACATGACACAATTTAAGTGAACCTTTGAACCCTTTCTTGGCAAATGTGTACAGAAAGAAGGTGCAAGGGGAGTGGAATAAACCAACTCACAAGCGTAAAATACTCTTCTAAACAGAAGAGACCCATCCAAGAGTCCAAGTACCTAACAGAAGACAATACCACCAACAAACGAAAAATGTAAGCACAGAACAAATGGAGATAATTAATAAATCGCCAGAGCAGAAACAGTTTTCACATTTCCAGAACCAAGTTAATTTCATAATTCTTTTTCTGTTAAAAAGCAGGCAATTCAGCATTCTAATAATTAAATCCAGTTGAGGGAATTATTTAATGAAAGTTAAAACTCAACATGAGTACTCAGAGTAGGTATTTTCAGTCTCTCAGACATCTGTTCCTGATGTCCTGACACCATCTCAAGTAAAAAAATATCTGTGAGAAACTGCACTATATTTTTGCCTATACCAGCTGCTTTCTCTATTACCAGCGACAGTTTCACTAAGCTTTCCAGCTCCCTCAATTGAGACACCTATTCCCATCTCTTGGGCTCAATCTGTTCAAGTGCCACTTTTGAAAAATCAATTCTTAAGCTCAAGGGGAATAAAACCTACAAACAGCATCATGTCATTAGCCTCCTCTCTGGAACCTGAGGTCACAGCTCATCTACCTCTAACTTTCAGCACTTGTAATATTTTCATATCTGATCTCCTTACTTTCAAATGTTTTCTTCTCTTCAGTCCATCTCCTATACTTGCTGTCACAGTATCAAAAAACAAGATCAAATAAATGGGAAAGAGATAGATCCTTAGAACATGGAAAGGAGGACAGGTGGACTCATATCATCTATCCAATCCTACAGAAAAGCTTAATATTCCACTGCCAACCTGTTTGTTCAGCTCAAGGAGCAAGACTACAGCTGGCAGCTGCTCAGCTCTTCTCAAGGCTTTAATTCTTCCATTTAAAAACTAGCATAGAGAAAAGATAAAAACCTAAGTGATGAGCAGTTGTAAGCTGCTACAGTCTGCTTAGACAGTCCAGCTATTTTCTGCAGCTCATCCCTCAACTCAGGGACTCCCACTAGAAACCCCATGCCGAAGGAGCAGCCACCTAAGCCTCCCACCAGTTCTCACAGTCATCTGACCCCTCTACAAAAGGTCAAAGCACAGAGAGACACTTCCAATAATTTTTCTTCATGGACAGGAGTACAGTGTGCTACAGGAAGCCCTGAGCAAGATTTGAATAGTGTGACAGCCTTCAGGTTCACAGCAGAGCGAAATTACAGTATCTGTCACACAATTTCCTTTGGCCAACAGCATTTAAACCACTGAATGAAGTAAGCTGTGCAATGCCTGCAACCTATCCTTTGGGCCCAGGGGCTGTGAATCCGCTCAGTACAGCTCAACAACTCTCACCAGTGAGCTCACAGACACAGATGAACCCCAGGCCACGTAGTGCTGAGCTCACCAAAGCAGGGCTGTGGGCAGCCAGCACAAACCACCACAGCAAAACACTCCCAAGTGTCACAGATCGCAGCCATCACCTGCCTACACTCCATAAGCAGCATAGGGTTTGCAAGGACATAAAGGCTGGAAAAGCACTGAAAATTACCAGAAAGCTGAAGAATCAAACTAGCAGTTTGAACCCCTGACCCCCTGGCAAGGACAGAGCAGCTGAACGTGGCTGTCACAACCCACAGGTTATCAATTGCTCGCTGCAACCCTTTCTCACATTTGTGAGCTCTGCTCACATCTGAAAGCTCTGCTTTAAGATACTGGCTGTTCTTACAGCTTCTTGTGACTATCAAGTCTAAATTAGTATCTTAATTAGAAAAGAAGGATAAGAGTGCCAGTGCTTTTCCCAGCATAATTACATTTTCACTAGGGTTTTTACTATCAAGATATAACGACTTGGGGGAAAACTAGAAGTCCTGTTAGCAAGTTATTTAATGACAGAAGGAAAAACAAGGAATTAGAAGTTTTTAGTATTCCAGACTCTGGGTGTGTTTTTCACATCCAGGAGCAAAGAGACCCAGCTAGAGAGAACTACTCCCAGATCAGGTGTACCAGCTTTCACCTCTGGGGAAAATTACCAGCTTTCCCCTAACCAGTGCAATTTGGGACTTGGGGGGAGAAGAGGTAGTTCTGAAATAAGCCTCAAAAGCATATTTAGATTAAAGTGCCATCCCACAGAGAAACAGAGAGAGAAAAGAAGGAATACAAAAGAAAAATATGAACCACACATTTTACCAGCAGCCTCCAGATCCCTTGCACCATCTCCCTGATGATGACTTCACTTGGCACAGCAAACTGCATTCCTTACTGAGTGTGGAACAATTGCAGATATACTGTATGATGCCTGGTAAGTATTAAATGTATACATAGACTTAACTGGACAGGACTTGCATCAGCATCAATTATAACTGTTGTTTTTACAAACAGAATATGGAATTACAGAAATGCCTTAGGATGTTCAAAATAGCTTGAAAAAAAATAAAAGAGAACAGAGGTACTGGCAACAGAAGGGTGGACAGGGAAGTATAGCATGATTACACAGCTAATTTAAAATGAATTAATTGGATTTTACATAGTGATCCTCTACAAAAGGATGTAACTGTATTAATAAAGATTGCCATACTATGTAAGAATTTATTTTTTCTGAGTACATGTTATGTTAAGGACTGGTAAGCATTCCATTTATGTTTTTTAAATGGCAGGAAAAGTTTCAAGTATATTCAAGACTACTCCTAGTTTATTTTTAGATCCACTAGATTTCAAGCTGACATCTTTTCAATATTCAGAAGCTACTTTGTTGAAGCCAACTTTTTAAGAACAAGAACCTGTCAAAGAAAGACACTGACTGTACTGTACTACAATAATGCAATCCAATGAGGTTCAAAGCACAACCACTTCCCATCATAGGATATTATTGCATAAATTTTCAATTAGATGCCTTGAGTCAGCAGAGTTTTACTGAGGTTGTATCACAGTTCACCGACTTCTTTGCCAGACCTTCAGAGTTCATCCTTGTTTTGCAATGCCCTGTCCTCAGCAAGAATCATTGCCAGGAGATAGAAACTCTTCACTGTTACTTTCTAGTCTGCAGCTAAAAACATCAAGGAATAAAAGACCTCAAGAAATAACTTTCCTGTAAACTGAAAAATTAATGTTTAGATTTGAAAACCATCTTGTAATCAATCAATGAGAGTCATTTGTAGACCTCACCACTACACCAAGAAAAGAAAAACAATATATATCTATATTTAATCTAGCAGGCATTTAATGAGGAAAGATGTGGTCAGTTAAGAGATCCAGCACCTCACTCTAACCTCAGCAATGTTAAGCATCACATCTGATGCTTCAAATTTTGTGAAGTACAATGGTGTTTTCAGATACAGAATAAAACTTTAAAAAAAAAAAAAAACTCTGGGCTTTTTTAAGAACACACTATCACCATGAAATACAGTGTTAAAAGTTTAAACAATAGAACAATTGTGCTACAACCCAGTTTTAATAAGTATTTTATTTTTATTGAGTAATGCATTGCAATGCTGACAAGGACGCAAGGTCATGGATGCAAGCCTTTTTTTCCCTTTACCATTTCTAACAAAACAGAAGTGAAATAGTTTGAAACACCTTTTATTGGAAGAGTGTTTATCTTCATCAATCTAGGTCATCAGAGTTATAATGCCTATACAAAGCTTCTGTATTCAAGAATCTGACTTTCTGATGCCTGCCTCACTGTCATTTAGCTATTTTTGGCTTGTAGACATATTTACATTATTCATATAATTTATGTGGAAGAAACTAATAATAATAAGATCTGATTACCACCTGTGAAAGGAAAACAAAAAGTTTAAAGCTCATTTCCAGGAGAAAAAGATATATATACATGATGTCAGGAGACACCAGTCCTCAAACCAATTCTTCATTCCTCCATTCCACTCTGTACTTCTCACATAATTAATTGAGGGTATATTCTCTATAGCTGTTCTAGACACAAAGTATTATGATATATTCTAAGTGAATACATGAACTGCCAGATAGCATTTGCCTGATAGAAGGTTTCTGAACACATCTACTTCAACAGTAATTTTTGCACAAGTTGATGGAATAAAACATCTGGTTTTAAATTTGTTCTGTGTTTTTACTGCAGTGTTCATAGCAGCTGTTATTTTCACTTTCAAAATGCAGATAATTTATCATCTAGATTCTCAAACTTGAACCACATGAATGTTGGCATTTGTCCCAACTGTAAGTTTCATTTAAAATATTATTTCACTGGAAAAACCTGTTGAACAAGAAGTATTCATTTCATTGTCACGTACAAGGGGCTGAGAATTCATCCATTATGTTAATGCCATTTTTGTGAACTGCATATACTACCTATATATAGGGAGAGACACACACAAGAAAAAAGAAGCAAAAGGCAAGTTAAGGCCTTACTTTGGGAATTTTTGAAGTTCTCCATTTTATGTCTTCCCTTCTGTTTGTTCTTCCTAGCATTTAAAATTTTTCTGTTTATCCACAGTCTAAAAAGTTTCCCGGTTGGGAAAAACTAACATATCCAATGTACTATTTTATTTACACATCATATGGAAGAAAATATGATACACAAAGTAAGAATCTTGATAACAAGATCAGCATGCTGGTTTCCTTCCAGCTCTTCTGCACCCAGCTTGTTCAAACAAAGCTTTGCAGAAACCAGACCTTTCTTATATCATCTTGGGATAGTTGGAACTTTTCGGCTTTCTGTGCCAATACTTTACAATCCAATAGTGTTTCCCTTGCCTTTACTCTTAGGACTATCAATTCATTGACTGAAAAAAGAAGTTTAAGTTTCTATGTTTGGTCTTTATCCTGACAGCTGATATGAAGCCACCTTTACCAAGTATCTTGTCAGCACTGTCTCTTAGAAACGTATGTACAGAGTCCACAGAATCCATTGGAGGGTGGTTTCATCAATATATTGTGGGATAAGTAGAGCATTAGCCTTGATCCTTCTGAAGAAAGAGTATTTAGATTTGTGAGCAACCATTACTTCTCAAGACCTTTACGCATTAGGTTGCTGCTTTGCACACATATATATTTTTCTATATAGAAATACTGTTCTACAAAAATCCAGATCATCACTGTTCTAATAAAAAATGAAGAAACAATACTTATAAACTTTAACAAGAAAACAGGTTCACCATCAGAGATGCTTGAATTCCCACATAAAAAATACTGTGTTTAAAAGGGCAAAGGTAAGCCTGGCACGTTAATATACATCCAGGTGGACACTGTCAGTAGCTTCCTCTGGCTGCTATTTACATCAGTCCTCTACTTGCCTGAAATTAGCTCTGCTACAGAAGGTGGCGAAGGGAAGAAAGCACAACCAGAAAAATCCTCACTACGCATTCTGCAATTTAAAAAGTACTACTTTCCTCACTACTTCTTGTGTGCCAATCTTAATGGCAGTATTAAAATTTATAAACAAGAGCAAATTCTCACTTGGCTTTCCAAGACTTCATTCTCAACTCATGTTATACAATTTCCAGATTTTTTTTTTTAAGAAGTAAAGGTCTAGCATTGTGCTGTCTTCCGTTGAGCATCTACTTCTGTCTCATCCCTATTTCTTCCCTTTCACAGAATCATAGAATGGCTTAGGTTGGAAGGGACCTTAAAGATCATCCAGTTCCAACCCCCTGGCATAGGGGGGAAACCTTTCAGTAGACCAGGTTGTTCAAACCTGCATCCAACTCGGCCTTGAGCACCTCCAGGGATGGGGCATCCACAACTTCTCTGGGCACCTGTGCCAGTGCCTCGTCACTCTCACAGTAAAGGATTTCTTCCCAACATCTAATCTAAACCTACTCTCTCTCTGTGTGAAAACTATTCTCTCTTGTCCTGTCACTACATGTGCTTTGCCTCCATCAGTCCATCCTCCAGAGGCTTTAACTCCTTTTCTAAAACTCTACAGCCATTCTCTTTTCTTTCCTCCCTTGTTTTATTGCCAAATTACCCTTTCCTTGTACTTGGATAATAAAAATAGGATTAAGTTTGATACATGAACACAACGATCATAAAACAAAGCTCACTAAGCAGGTAAGATAAAACAGGAGAAAAGCAGAGAGGAGAAGAAAAGAGAGACAAAACACACTACACTTTATGGTGTGGAAGGCAAACCTTCCAGCAAAAAACAACCAAAATAAAAACCCCAAAAACCAAACCAACCAACACCACCAAATGTTTGATGCTTGCAGCAGTGAATAATCTGTTTTGCTCCTCCACTGTGCTGGTTTGGGCTGGGAGAGAGTTTATTTGTCTATACTTTGGTATCTTCTTCACGATGAAGTTCATTATTTTCCTCCTACCAGCATGATAAAAGCACTACACAGAAACTTGACACAACTCCAAATAATGGCAACAGACAGGAAACTGGCCATTTCCTCTCTTCCTCCCTCCTCTTTTTTTTTCATTTCATAAATTCAAACAGACAAATAGCAGAATGCCTGGTCTTGCCTGCATTTGCTTAAACAAGTCTCCTTTTACTAGAAAGGTTTTCTCCATATTCCAAAGCTGGAAAAACACACACACCCCTTTCCTGCTGAGGTTAAACACGCTACCCCGACTGCAGTGTGCGTGCCCTACCTCAGTGAAAGATGTACCAACCAACGTAGCTGTAAGTGGAGTGTGGTTCACAATTCTGTATGTAAGGTAAACGCTGAAGCTTTATCAACACACAGCCCCAACTTACATTTATGTACTTCTTGTCTCACCACTGCTCTTAAATGTGCTCCAAGTCCATTCTCAAGCAAATCAAATAAACATCAACTTATTTTACAAAAAATCTTGTAAACCTGACTAAATGCATACTATATAAGGCACAGCTTTTAACACTGAGACAAATAACCCCTGAAAGGCTGTGCAGTTGAAAAAAGCCATTTCCTCAGTCACTGAAAAATATGTACTTGATACATGAACTTGTCGTAGTAACTTACTCAAAACACAGTAAAAATAGTAATTTTGGGATTTCAGTTTAGAACCATCCAACTGATAGCCTAAGATCTTTTCAGTCAAGTACCTCTTAGGGCACCTGCAAATGCTGCTACCCAACAGCAACCACATTAGCCTGCAGGAGGGTCCTAAATAAGCACCGAGCATACAGCAATTAGTACGACACATCAGTGTATCCCTGCCTTTTATTTTGAAGACTCATACTCCAAATTTCAAACTGCCATTTTAACAAAAAGATACCACCAACAAAATTGTGAGGTTACGCCAAGCATATAGTGAATGACAAAAAAAGGTTAAGGTTCATCAATAGTTGGTGCATCCAGCTCCTTTTCATCAAAAACAATGGGCAAGCACCCAAACCACAGAAAATTACACATTAAATACACTGAAAAACAGTTAAAAGATGGAGCTAGCCTCAAAATATAACTAAATTAGGCTATTTGAGTGAATGTATTTCTAATAGGGTTTTTTGGCAATCGGTACTTGACTTTGGAGTGCTTAGCAATGACCTACATGGAAGGAAAAATTTCCATAAAGATTGCTGATGATATGAAAATAGGCTATCATCAGCCAACATCATGCTTTCCAATACTGTCAAAACAAAATTATTTATCTAGTGACAAAATAGTCATAATTACAAGATAGAGGATTCACCTGGAAAAGAACTGACTCACAAAAATTCAGGGTAAGGAAAACCTACTGATTATTTTGGTCAAATAATTCTTCCAACTAATAATAACTTTCCTCAACTATATTTTAAAATTCTTGTCTTCCTAAACAAATAATTAACTGCCCTCAAAAAACAGGGCCTGCACGCACCATGAGAAAGCCCAAGAAAGATCACGGGGGATATGCAAAAACATGCTAACTGTGGAGAGAGCAGTCTTCAGATTGACAGCTAGCACAGTAATCCTTTCCAACACCTTCCCAGACAAAAAAAGGTTAGTGAAGTGCTACCCTTCATTTTGACACTTCTGGCACTCACTTGGGTAGTACTATACCATATGTTCCTGGATCAAGAAGTATACCAGATACCAAGAGAAAATGGCATAACAAGCACCAAGAATGTTGCAGCTTCAGTAAATAGGAAATAACAAGAGTGTGGGTGTGGAAACTAACAATTAAACTTATGAGGCAAATCTAACAACCTAATTTTTAAAAAATAACCAACAGAGACCTAAAAAGATAGTGGTCTTTCAACTTTTTAAGCAGGGAATAAATACTGAGTTGGAGCAAACCAAACACATTATCCTTGTATTTGATCCGAAGTGCAACTACAACTGAAAGCGTACGCAGTGCTGGTGTCCCATGTAAAGAAAAACTCTGAAACACTGAATAACCATCGGGACTATCATAAATTATTAAAGTTACTGGGAGAGCTGACTTGCACCAAGAAAATTCCGTTGGTCTCCAAATACAGACAAAAGATAACCACTTGGCCTGCCCAAAAAGAATGAACATAGAGCTCAAATGTGATAAGAGGTGTCTTCAGTCCAGCATAATGAGATTCAGTGAAGAGACAAAGACTCTTAAGGCACACTAAGTACAACAGGCAGTTTTTTAAGTAGTGATTAACTCTGGGCAAACTGTTCCCATGGCTATGGGGAAGAATCCTCTATCACCAGAAGATAAATTCTCAGATCAATATCCGAAGAGAAACACAAGGCTAGACAGAACAGAAGCACGGCTTGTGCTATACAACTGAGTAGTTAAGAATCTCCATCCTTCAGTTTTAAATTATCTACTAATTAAATGCCATCTTGGAAAGTGAAGTGCATTTAGACAGCATTTACGGCAACATTTCTATATGCAACAGGTAAATACTAAGCAAACTTTGTCTCTCTGGATTATGTCCCAAAAAGTAATCAAACATCTCAGGAAGACATCCATGAAAGCCTCCAAGATCTAAAGCACAATGCCAAGATACCTGAAAATAAAGTTACATTAATTTATTATAGGAAAACAAACTCTGCATTTCTCAATGAACCAAATTCACTGCTTTCTGTTTCATCATTCATTATAATACATATTTAACAAATATAGTTTTACATTAAAAAGCCATAGTTATGGTAATTTTTAGCAACCTTTCCACTTAGAAAGTTCAGCCTTTTAAATACATCATAAAGAACAAAGTAAGAGTATTAGGAGAAGCTAAAGCCCAAACAGATTCTTACTGAACAATTGGTTTTAAATATAATGACTGAGGAAAATTTTTGAATACTTATACACTCACAAAATTACTCCAGGCACATTACTTAGTTTAACAACCTACTGTCACTTCTCCTACATGAACAAAATCCATATTCATAAACTGGTGGGGCTTTATAAATGAGCCAGCAAGTGCATGTGTGCTCCCTCTAACCACATTTATCATTGCCTTGCTAAGCACAGAAATCACCATTCAAAAAGCTAGCAGCAAAATGAGCCAGTAATAACAAAACCCAGATCAGGGCAAGTGCCTGTTTCCATGCTAGTGCCAAGTGCCACTTCTTTGCACTGCCTGAGAGCTAAGTGTGACATCTGGGTGAAAGGAAGACCACACTCTTATTTTGACTGTCACTTCATCCCCTCTGGTACAAGACTGCTGCTCAGCTCTGAAGAGCACTTGCAAATCCCAAATATACTGCCTGAGTGAAAATGCCCGAGTCTCATCTGTTTCAAACAGATTTTTCCTGCATTATCATCAAGCATCTTCTGCATTAGGTTATTATCCATTGTATGAATTTATCCTCTGCATAGGCATAAGCAGCCCTGACACCATGTGACACAAGCAGCTGAGGAACAAAGAGCTTGGGTTACCTGCCTGGGGACAAGAGAAATGTCCATTGGCAGTTCTCCAACCAGAATCCACACCCCCACAGTGCAAACCAATTCCTTAACTGCAAGACCATCTTTTTCAATTTCAGCCTGAGGTTCAAAGTTGTCTTCTTCCAAATGTACCCTGCAAGCATCACTGAAGGGCAGAGAATGATGGATTTCTCAGCCTCTCTCTTACCTTGTTAAAATTCTTTATCTGACATTGCTGTTTGAAATACCTCCATTCTCTCAACAGAGCTGGTTTAGAGGCAACAGCAAAAGCTATTCAAACTAATCAACCAGTCTGTCATTAAACCAGTTAGGTTTAATCAGCCACTAACTAAACAAAGAGAAAGTACACCTTAACTTAAATTTTCCTATAAAGAAACTAGGGATATACATTTTAAAAGATTGATTTATTTCTTTTTACTTTCGTTTGTTTTTTAAGTGAGCATTCATGATAGTTAAGGGAGAGAAGTTTCAACAGCAAAAAGTGAAGGAAGGAGAGGAAGAAAAAAGAAAGCTTACATTTCAACGTGATTATTTTTGCTACACAGATTTCAGGATTAAGAAAACAGATTAGTGCCTTAATCCAAAACAGAATTTACTAATAACTGACTTTCTGGCATTTTAAATTCCAAGTTTATCTAAGACTAATTACATACACCTTGATTTCAGTAATGTAAAATATGCAGCTACCAAGTGTTTAGCACAGGAAACATCATTTGCTCCAAAGAAATAAATAAGGTGGGTTTAAGTAGATTTCTTCCTTTTCACATTGCCTCTTACTATAAAGAGAGCCCACAAGTGAAAGGACAACACAGTCTCCAGTAAAATCTATTTTGCAAGTAAAATCTTTAATAGAATGTTAGCACCATATTATAAAAATGCCTTGAAATTTTAAGGTTTCCACAATTCCTAACAAATTATAAGCAAGGTTCCAAAATTCAAGTAGGAGATGTCCAACAACAGAAGAAACAGAATATATTGCATCTCCAGTTTCCAAAAAAGGAGTCTCCCCATTCACAGACTCTGCAAATAAATCCTGGAGGGTATTACAACACTACACAAATCCCTGGACAGACATGCCACAGAATCACACTAAGATGAAAAAATACGCAGTGGAGGAGCTGGTGTTAATCTAACTCCAGTAAGAACACAAAAAACTCCCATTTCAACAAACTTTGCAAACATTAAGTGCATGGCTATTTTCTCCTTCTCAGACACTGTCTACTGGTAGAATCCTGACAGTGTGGTTTACTCTTATATTAAAAACAAAGCTTCTTTAAATGTAACTTCTCTAGGACAGACTTCCCTCTCCACAGCTATATAGGTATACATAACAACAACAGTCATATAGTTTGTTCAGCAACCATCTACTAGTATTTTATACTGGAAAATGCCCCAATTCATTGCTCGAACAACTTGACTGGTACCACTGAAGAACTGGCAAATACTAGAGGTGCTAACTACCCCAAAAATCCACAAGCAGATGTGTCAATCACAAAATTCTGTGAAAGACTAGTTAGCTAACTCAGAAAAACAGAGAGGCAGGTTATTACTGTATTTGAAGATAACTTTGTCAATTCTTCTATGAGGTCATAATCTGTTTCACAAAAAATATATATATATAAATTTAAAAAAAAATAATAAAAAAGTTACACACAGATTTTTGTGCTACAGCACAATACAGTGTTGACATATTTTGTCAGCATACATAGAAAACCCTCCCAAAATAGCTGCAGTCAGAGCAGCAAAAGCTCTGGGAGCCAGTGAAATCAGCCCCTAAAGTGGCACTAAAATCTGATTGCTCTTCTGGCAGTATCCCATCTGCTGCTTGGGACACTGGTAATAAGAAAGAGTCTTTCTGTTGTGGCAGGAGTCAGACTGCAACTGTTCTGTGCAACTACACAAGAAAAGAGATTACACCACAGCACTGGAGAGCCTGATAAAGATCCTGAGTGCAAAAAATCCCCAGACTGCCCCAAAGCACACTTTTTGTAGACCTACAGGGAATGCAGCTAATCCCCAAAAGAGGTCTGGTGGTGCCTGACAAGAAGTCAGGCATGATTCACGCAGGCTGGTAACACAGTATGTTTCCCAGCTGAGAGAGGAAACAGGAGTAGGCCAAAATAATGCTTTAGAAAACACCTGGGCTAGAGAACAATTTACACAGAGCGGGTCAGCTCAGAAAAGCAACAACATCCATCAGCTAGGGCTCCATTTCTTGTTATTACAAACCCAAATTTAAGTCCCAATTCAAATGCAGATGATCCAAGACTTTATACATGCTTGCAGGATAAAACCCTACAAGCGTAAGTACTACATATTTTCAGGGAAAAAGCAGAGAGGGGAATGCAGATACCGTGAATTTCCCACTACCTTGGGCAAATGGGGGTTTTAAGATTTTTTACAACATTTTGCCAATCTACTCAAAAGACAGGATAGTAACGTCACAGGCAATAAGTATTTCAATAATTTCAAATTAATTAATGAACAAATAAGTCTTGCATGACATGAGATGACACCACAGAGACATATTTGTCCATCAAATCCACAAAATTGCTGCTTAAAATACAAGCTCTATCCTCCAATACACACATAACAAGTAAATCCCAATAGAAATTATTTGTAACAGTACTTCAATTGAGAACACAATTACTTGTAGTTTCACAGCAAAGACAGCCAGATGCCCTGATGTCTCAGACCAGACACAAGTGTTCTTATGCCAAAGAGTCTGTTTCAGATCAAGCTCTGCTCTCTGCATCCATACCTGAATAAATCCACAGAAAGTTAGACTTAAATGGAGACGCTCCAAATGCCTGGGCCCCTTCACACCTTTATCGCACAACAAACTGCTTCAAAACAACCAAACAAGAAAACACAGTTTCCTTCTGCTTGTCATAAAGGTGAGGAATCACCTCACTCATTTCCAGATCAAGTTGTTCCTGATCTGCTAGAGCAGAAAAAAGAGATTTCATTATTAAGAAACAACAAACCCTTGGGAATTCTCAAAATAAGAAGTAATGCAGCTATCCAGATTGACTGATTTTGAGGCCTTCAATTACTTCCATTAATGCTTATAAATGAAGCGTAATGCTTCAGTAATCATATTCAGTTGCCTTGTCCAAAATCAGACTATCTTGCATATGCCTGCTAAAGGAACATTTATTCAGAAGTGACACTACTTTATTATAATTCAAATTACAGTAATTGCTTCAGACTTGTACGGGCTGCTTTGCACGCTAAGTGTTGGATAACCTAGGAAAGCCTTTCAACTCCAATACCACACGGCAAGAGCTACATTAAATACATTTAAATTATTTAGGCTAATGGATAAGGAGCTTTAAAGAAGAACATTCCAAATCCATGATAAGTGAACTCTGTCAGTTTTTGCTTTATTTTTCCGTTTTATTTATATTCGTGCCATCTGGTTGTATTGATCATGCAGTTAAACAATCTTGTGTTTTTTCAAATGAAGTAAATCCAAAACTAATTTGTCTGCTAACAAATACGCTGCAGGTGCCAGCTACGAAGTCACTTAGAGACTGGTACAGAATGAGCTCCAATGCACAGTAAACACATTCCATAACAAATATCCAGAAGGCCAAATGGAGAACCATGCTCAAACCCATGGATCACACTACTCATTTATTGAACATTATATAATAAAACCAACTTCTGTAAGCCTCAAGTTTCAGCTGATCTGTTTAGAACTTGTATCAGATTCTGCATCCCAAACCACAGCTGCACACATCAACAGAACAGAGTAAGTGAGCAAACTAAAAAAGTTACTTATCCTAAAAGCTCTGTGTCACCATAAACCACTTGCTCAAAATGCCAGACTTACAGAAAATAAAACTGGCAATTGACAAAGCACAATAAAGCAGCATTTAAAAAGACTGCTAAAAGCAAACCAACATTAATTTCCAAGTGCTGTGGTAGAACTGTTTAAGTGACATTTGTCTTTTTTCCATAATGTTTTCAGGTAAAATTTCTTGGATATGCACAGACTATACACACCATTTCCAGCTGCTAGCCTTATCAAAGATTTAATCTGTTTCCAAATGCAAAAAGCAGGCAGCTTTAGACCCAAAGATTTATAAGCAATCACCCCTATTTCATAATTTCAGATAACAACCCTTAAAATCACATGCAGAAAAGGAGCTACTGTCTCTACAAAACGAGATGGAGGTGTCGGGGGGAAAAAAAAGGGGAGAAGAGAGGCTTTTAATTTTTTGTCATGGATTTCAGTTCTACATTTTAGGTATCAAAATGCGTGTGTTTTTTAAACAAAACTACAGGAGGACTAAATACACCGACAAATAGATAAAAGTCTAATGTGCATCTAGAACAGAACTACGGTAACCAAATGACAGTAAAGGGCCTTCTCTATGTCTATGCTGAAGCAGTCAAGCTTCATAGAAATCAGTGTGTCTCCAGTTCACACCCAACTTTTTCACTGTAATTTACAGCTGGTACACCTACGCATGGCCTCCAATGTATGCAATTAGACCAGCTCCTGAAATTCTTCAGGAAGTACTGCTACAGTAGTCCTAGCACTGATTTAGCCACACACGAGTCAGCATTAGAGCATCACTGGCATTTATGCAACTCTGTCACTTATAAATATTTTACATTTACGGTCAGAACATCAAGATCTCAGCCATTCCCGCATTCTTACTGCTTGGGATCACCTAACATAAGTAACACCAGGTTTTGGTCGTTCTGTTTGGTTTTTTTAAAGGTCTGTGAAGAGCTTTGTAACTAGTCCTGTACTTGTTCTCTCTATAGCATTTTCTTCTCTTTAAAATCACCACAGTGATGCCTTATATTTGAAAGTTGAGTTTTGGACACACATCTTCATCCATCCACTATGAAAACAAAGTGGAGTAACAACAAGTAAAACACTAATACGAAATTTTCTCTCTTGCTTTCAACAGATACCCAATACAGCACTATTAACTCCACAGTCGGGCTCCAAATCTGTAAAAATGTTGCACTACAACTTGACCAAAACCGGACCTTCCTAGGAACTTCCACAGACGCACGTCAGCCTGTCCACGCCCAACAAATTGCAGGACCTGGGCCTGTCACCGTATCAGCATAAATTAGGACTTGTCAAACAGGTAGGACACAGCAACCTAAGTTATTTTATTGAACACAAAGGTAACTGTTTCCGCTGTCCCACCCCATAACGAAAAAAATAATAGTAATAATCACAAGCATGGCATTTTCCCCCATTTATTTTGGGAGGCTCTCAGTTTTTCCTTCTTTAGTTATCCAAGCTAACTTCACAGACGGAGACTAACGTGATAGAAAAACGAGCTTAAAAACGGAACCCTGTCAGGCAGGGACAAGCAGCATGTGCAGCCTCAGCCTTCCCCCCGCCCGCACCTGCGGCGGCCGCGTCGGGGGACACCGCTCCGACCCTGCGCCGGACCACCTCCCCGCCCGCCCTTATGCCAAACTCGGCCGGGAAAATAAACAAGTCAAACAAAAGGGAGGAGAGAGGGCGTAGAGAGGAATGGAGCCCGGCCTCGGGACGCGGCGGCCGGGAGGGCTGAGGTCGGGTCAGGCGGCAGCACCGGTTGCCCGGACACCATCTTGGGGGCGGCCGGGGTCGAGGACGCAGCCCCGCAGCGCCGCCCGGGGCCGGCCCGGCGCTTTACCTGCTCTGCCAGCCCTGCAGGAGGTTGGTGTATTTGCTGAGCGTCCCTTCCAGCACCGGCTCCCGCCGCATGCCGCCGCCTCCGGGCGCCTGCGCGCCCCCCGGGCTGGCCGCCGCCGAGCCGGGGCTGCTGCCACCGCCCCCGCCTCCATCCAGCCTGCCCGCGGCCGCCGCCCGGCCCGGGAGCCCGCGGCTGGCGGAGGAGGACGAGGGGGACGAGCCCGCCGACGTGGGGCGGCTGCTGCTGTTGCTGCCGCCGCCTTCGCCCGCCGCCGCTTTCTCCATGGAGCCCCGCGGCGGAGGCTGCCCGCCCGCTCCGGCCGCGGCTACCGCCCGTGCCCGGCAAAGCCCTGACTCACAGGCGGCGCGGAGAGGGGCGGCGCCCGGGGGAGAAGGGGCCGGGCCGCGCCGGGCGAGGGAACCGCCGCGCCGCCTCCTCCTCGCCAGGCGTTGCGGGGAGTAGGGCGGCGGTCGGCGCCCCGCGGCTCCGCGGGGTCCCGCCCGCCGCCCCCCCGGGCGCCCCGCCCGCCCG